>NC_056751.1:175813093-175825593 GCF_019279795.1 Protopterus annectens
CTTTTTGTCAATGCCACTGTCTCCAACCCATATAACATAGCCGGTCTCTCTACCCTTTTGTAGACCTTCCCTTTCACTCTTACTGGTACTCGTCTGTCACAAATCACTGCTGACACTCTTCTCCACCCACTCCACCCTGCCTGTACTCTCTTCTTCACCTCTCTTCCACACTCGCCATTACTCTGAACTGTTGATCCCAAGTACTTAAAATCATCCACCTTCGCCAACTCTACTCCCTCCATCCTCACCATTCCTCTATCCTCCCTTTCTTTCAGTCTCATTTCACTGAAATGAAGTACTGGCACTGTGTAGAGTGCTGTAAGGCAAGTAAAAGGTGTATGCCTTTTTCCCCACTGTAGTGCGATCCTAGAATTAGTATATATAGCTGGGGGTGTGTGTGGGGCGTAGCTCCCCACCTAGTCTAATTTCATATTATATTTCACCGAATGCTTCAAACAATACATTTTAAACCATAGACATGCATACTTACAACACCAATTGCAGAAGACAATATAAACCCAAACTAGGTAGGGGCTTATGCCCCCAACTCCTCATCTGTATATATATATATATATATATATATATATATATATATATATATATATATATATATATATATATACTAACTCCAGAATCACACTACAGTGGTAAAAAAGGCATATACCTTTTACTTGCCTTACAGTACTCTACACAGTGCTATGTGGGGCGCTGCACCTCTCACGACCCCGCTACTTAAATATATCAACTCTGAGATTGCTCTACACAAAACAACACTGCAAACATACCAGTCTGTGCTTCATAACTGCCTGTTTAAATTGCAAAAATCTATCCCTAACCTTCTCTTAGAAACATTACTTCACTGTTAAAACATTACACATTACTATATATCTCAGAGATACTTACGGAGTTTCATAGGTAACCTCAGTCATGTTCCCTACTTATTTGCTATACTACAACATAACACATCTTAGTGTAGTGTAGTGCGATCTTGGAGTTGATATATTTAACTAGCAGGGGGTGTGAGGGGGGCATCCCCCCACAGGGGTAGTGAGTGCAGGGGGGCTTGCCCCCCCACTTATATTCGAAGAAGTGTAATATGATTAGTTTTTTATTTCTTTCTGTATGTAGTTGTGCTTGTATAGAGTACATGTTGCTTTCCTATGTTTTTTCAGTGTTATGGGATTCAATGTTTTAAGTTTTCAGTGTTTTGAATTTTCAAGATTTTGGTCTCAGTGTTTTGATTTTCAGTGTTATGGACTTTCAATGTTCTGACATGAATCTGAATCTACATATATATATATATATATATATATATATATATATATATATATATATATATATATATAGATATATATATATCTATATAGATATTTACACACACACACACACACACACATACATATATGTACATATGTGTGTGTGTGTATATATATATATATATATATATATATATATATATATATATATATATATATATATATATATATCTATATATATAAATAAATATATATATATATATATATATATATATATATATATATATATATATATATATATTTTTGACATTTGTTTACCGGGAAAGTCCGACTGGGTATGAGCCCATTTTCAGTGGAGACCCAGTACTAAGATAGCAAGGAGCATGGGCAGATCCAATTATTGGTTAGATGTTCTTTTAGCTAGACTTGAAGGAATGAATAGTAGTTGAGTATAAGTCTGATTTCTTCTGGAATGCTATTCCATGATTTGGCAACACAGTGAGAGTAAAGACTAACCCTGTTAGATCTTTGAGGTTTGTAAATAGATAGTAGATTCTTGTGACAGACGAGTGGGTCATGAGATAGAATATAGTATTCAAGTAGTGATGATGTAGTTTGCGAAAAAGAGGAGTTGGATAGTAATTTGTGAGTTAATGTTAGTTGAATAAAGGTGAGAAGGTGGGGTAGTTCGAGCCAAGTTAGTGTTTTGAGAGCAGAGCAATGGTGAGAGTAGTGGGCTTGCCCTGTGTCAAATTTAGCTACTTTATTATAACATTGACTAAGTTTTGCTTTGAGGGAAGAGTGAAGATTGGTTAGAATAGGTGAAGCATATAGAAGGGAGGGTAAGAGACAATTGGTAGCAAGGGTTACTCTTGTGGAGTTGGAGATGATGCTTTTAGCCCTATATATCATGGCCAGTTTTTGATTAGTTTTTTTATGATGTTGCTGATATGTAAGTCAAGCTTAAGATTGCTGTCAATAGTTACACCTAACAGTTTTCTATGTAAAACTACATTGATTAAAGTATTGTTCAGAGACGTGATAGCAAACTTAGAGGCATCTGGAGAAAAGTTTTTTGGTAAAAATAGTAGAAGTATGTTTTTTGGGTTAAGTAGTAAACGGTTGTTGGTGAGCCAAGACGCAATGGAATTGAATGCTTCTTGCATTAAACTCTGTGGATGAGAGACAGTCCTGGCAGAGCAGATTAATATAGCGTCATCAACATATTGAATTAGGGTGGCTTGTTTGCTGGCAGTATTAAGATGCTTAATAAAAATGTTGTAGAGAAGTGGGCCTAGTATTGAGCCCTGGGTTACCCCAGTGCTAACAGGTAAGTAAGGAGAAGAGTTAGAGTTCCATTTCACATATTGATATCAATTAGCAATAGCTAGTGAGCCATTGTAAGGATGCTTTGGTTAAGCTTAGAAGAGATAGTTGGGATAACAGTTGGGGTGATAGACAGTATCAAAGGCTAGTGAAGCATTGTAAGGATGCTTTGGTTAAGCTTAGAAGAGATAGTTGGGATAACAGTTGGGGTGGTAGACAGTATCAAAGGCTTTGGATAGATCTAGGACCAGAGAAGAGACAAAGTTTCCAGGGACATGAGCTTTGTTGACATTGTCATTAAAGGATAGTAGAGCAGTGATAGTGCTGTGTGCTAGTCTGAATCCATGCTGGGTGGGAGAGAGAAGATTATTGTCAAGTAGGTGCTGAAGAAGTTGTTTATGGATACATTTTTCTAGAATTTTTGATAGTGGTGAAACAATAGCAGTTGGCCTACAGTTACAGATTTCTGTGGAGGTACCATCTTTGTGGAGAGGAAGGACGAAGGATTTATTTCCACAGGGAGGAGGTAAAAGACTCCTTGATGGATCTATTAATGATTATTGAGACTGGGTAGGCAATTGAGTCAGCAGACATTTTTAGAAATTTGTTAGGAAGATTGTCTGCAGAGAGGGAACATGGCCTGAACTTGCACAAGAGAGATTTGATAAAGGAAGTAAAAACTGATTGTGGGGAAAATGTGGAGTGACAGGTAATAGGAGGCTGAGAGAGGGTAGAGGGAAATGAAGAGAATTTGTTAGCGATGGAAGCTATGCTAACAATGAAGTAAGAGTTAAATTGAGTTGCTATGTCAGGGGAGGTACTAACACAGGATGGTTGCGGGGAAAACTTACTTCCTGGGTTTAGGATTTTTTGATAGTGTGCCAGAGGGTTTTTGGACTGGATTAATGCTGATCTTGTGGCTTTGCATAGAACTGCTTTTTGTCTAAATTAACCTGTTTGTTTACAAGGTTACGCAGTGCTTTGAAATGCTGTAAATTACTGTGAGTCTTATGTTTTAGGTAAGTTGTCCAAGTTGTGTCTCTTTTTTGCATGAGTGAACTGGTATAGGCAGAAATCCAAGGAGTTTAGCTGGTTTTCACTCTTTTCCTTCTGGTGTGAGCTAAACTGTCTAAAGTGTTTAAGAATGTAGAATTAAATTGTTCAATTGCATTATCTAGTGGTATGTATTTAAGGAAGGACCGACTGATGGAGTTTACTAAATTTGTAAAAGCCTGCTGGTCAAAGTTGGATAGGTTTTGTACTGTCTTATAGGTGTGTTCTCTACATGAATGTGAGATAAGTCTAGTTGTACAAATGGGGTGGTGATCACTAATATAAGCTGGTAGTGCCTTGGATTGAGAGAAATTGTTAGGATGGGAGACCAAAATCCACTCAATTATTGAGATGTTTTGGTTTGCGGAACTGGTAAAGGCTGGGTGAGTAATTAGTTGAGAGAATCCAAATAGGTTTATGCCATCTGTGGTAAATTGTAAGTTAAGTTTCTGCCAGTCAGTGCTGACATCACCTAATATTACTTTTTCTAGAGAGATATTGTGTGATACACAAGACAGGATACCCTCCAGAGTTAATAAGTTATTGCCAGGGTCTGTGTATAAAGCTATAATGCAGAGACTTTTATTGTTATTTAATTTAAGGTAGGTGATCAATAGTTCAGCTTTGTCAAAGGAGGGTACGGATTGATTGTGAAGGGTTAGGGAAATAGAAGCAGGATATATTGCTGCAAACATCGCCTCCTTTTCTTTTAAGTCAGTCAGCTCTGAAGATATTTAAGCCTGGAAGAAGTACTTTGGTATCCTTTATGTGTGGTTTAAGCCAGGTTTCAATGATTACTGGTATATCAGGAGATTGTGCAGTCATCCAAGCATGCAACTCAGAAATTTTGTTGCACATGCTATGTGCATTTACTGAGATAAACTTAAACATATTTTGTGTACCTGGAATATGTATATATAACTCCCACTCACACATACACTGCTACATAACAATTATTTGTCAAGTCAATGGACACATACATATATTGTGGTGCAGATTGCCTTGGATGCAGGCCCAATGTAGCTGGAGAGCAGATGTGAATATGTGCTCTGCTAAATAACTCATTCACAATAATGTCTGACTGTACAATGATAACATTATTACTAAACTGAAGCATCCCCTACAGACACTTAGGCAGACATCACAAGACCATCTCCCAGATACAGGCCACTACCATTTATGAGGGTTTGTTCATATACCATGGAAAGGGTTACTAGAAACTCCTCCATGTGTATGTAAGATGCCTTTCATTGATACTCCACTTGCTGTAATGTACCTGTCCCTGGCAATATCCTCTGCCTTGCTCTTGGTATGGAGTATCATATCAGTAACCCAGCAACATAGCTGTACTAGTGTCATAGTATGGCCATCCTCAGCACTGATGTGCTGTAGCAGCCCCTGCCACAATTGGTCTCAGAAATCTTGTCTGATTTACCCCTATGAATTATATGCATGCCAAGTATGTTTACTGCTTGCAGTAGCATTTCTACCTCCATTGTGTAAATTTTACCAGTCAAACCCATTCTTTCTGGAAAGTTAAGGGAATATTAGCCACACTATCCCCAGCCTCAAAATAAGATATAGCAGCCTTCTGGGCACACATCTAAATGGGACCAGGTGAGTCCACATGGCAGACTCAGAAGATGAGGGTTCCTTCACTACGCTTGTATAAAAATCCCCTTATACAGTTGGGGGGGGGGCTCCAAGCTCTCAAAAGATCTAAGGATTTAGATGCTCTATGATACATTTTCTGTCTTATTTTCAAAAGATAATTGATTTTTAATTTTTTTACTGCCTTCCAGACAAGTTATATACATGCCCTCCCACACCCACACATGCATATGCCACTGGTCAATCCTACTGCATATTTATAGGAAAATTAGAGGAAATAATTTCACCTGTGGCATGTCTTTGTAGTGTACATCATGTCTTTGAAGTGTCCATAGAAATTAGAGCACCTGAATAAAATACACAGAAGAAGAGGAAGGACATGCAGACTCCACACAGATGGAGCCAAGGCCAAAGACTCAACTAGAAAACCAAACACTGTAATGTGGCAACACTACTTGCTGTACTTCTCTGCCAGTCATTAACTACTTTCACATAAATCCTACCTACACCTCCTAAGACAGACACTTACTGTGTAGGGTGCTGAAGGGTATGAAGTCTGACTGAAATTGAAATGCTTGTCAATATTTAATGACTGCAATCCTCAAAACTTAGCAGAACACCTCACATTTTACAAGAAACAGACTAAAGTATGAATTAAAATCAGTGACAGTCTGCAAAATCAGAGACTGTAGTTAACTCTGAATATATCATAACATGGTTTTACTCAAATAATAGTCACTATAAATACAAAATCCAACTTGTGTCTCAGAAATATACATATTATTCCCCCAAAGACATGGATTAATGACAAAATAAACTGAATAAATGACAGCAGGTCACTTTCTTTCACAGAATACCTCCTGGTCTCATCCACCATGTCATTAAAGCCCTTTTGTTGAGTGTACATACCTCAGATGTCTGATTGTGATAAAATCATGGTGACAGTAATCCATTTTTCATGCCAAAACAGTATATCTTGTATTCTAATCTCTTTATCCAAGTAAGAATTAATTCTGCAAACCATAAATATAGCAGCAAACATCAAGACCAATCCTTTTATCCAAAAACATCCCCCATAAACACTGTCAACTCAAAATATCTGATTTGATCCTGCCAGGATGAAAAAAATTAATGGTAACATTAATGTATTTTTTGTTTTGCAGAAACAGTAGTTTCACCTTGTATTCTAGCTTGCTTCACCCAAATACATATAAGAGTTCTACAAAATGAAAATGACAACACAGTAAACAGTACAATCATATATTTAATCATTTCATCTACAGACTACCCCATGAAGAATTACCTAGACCCCTTGTGACCCTGCCAGGATTAAAAAAAAATAAATAAAAAACTTACCTCTTAAAATCCAGAATATAAAAAAAGAACCCTGACACCAAATGCAACTCATTCTTACTTTTTTTCAAAACACCACAATAAGCAGTTGTCCTCCGTGCTTTAGTCTCACAGAAATAGTCTGCAGATTGGCAGCGCTCTGCTTTTGGTGGTATGAGAATATTCTGATTTTTAGCATTGCTAAATCAAAATGTTACAGTTTGTGAGGTAAGCCCAGGTGCATGCTCTTCATGTTTTAGCTTCCCTAGCACCCTTGGTAAATCTGTCTCTGGAGCACCAGTTGGGGCAATGTGATGCTGCCCTGTATAAAACTGATGCTTTTTGCACATAAAATAAATTATAATTCAAATTCTGTATGATTCATGTATTTCAAAAAACAATTCTCGTTTAGAACCAAACCATCCAACAATCACCCAAATGACATTCCTACATAGTGATACATTACAGATGTTTATTATTAATAGAATCCTGAATGAGGATATACTCATGCTACCTCATAAATTGGTATGTATATAACAGAAAAAAAAAGAAACTCCCATTGTTGTGCCATTGAGGTGTAGGTAACATTCTTGATTAAAATAAAATGTCAAAATCATCTATGCCAATTATAAAATGAAAACATTAAATTCAAAAGTCTAAATGTCTGCCACAGCCTATCAAAACCTGAGAGTTTGTGATCTTAAATCATGTGGAATATCTGAATACCACTTAACATCTAATGCACATAGCAGTAGTATCTGAGCTGTGGCCTAAGCCTCACCTTTTCCAACAGTGGTTTAAAACAGACCTATAGAAAATCAGAGAGAGGCTCTGTTGTACAGCTTTTACCTGAAACAATGGGTTATCTTGTGGAATTACAAAGTAACTTACAGATTGTATGTAAATGAAGACTTTTAGGTAAAATATTAAATATTGTCTCTCAGACTTTTGTACCTGCAATTCCTTAAACAGATCAATTGAAATCATCCATTGATCGCCCTAATACAGTAGATATTATTTTATTTGTGTTAGAAATAAAGAGTTGGGGTTATAAGTGAGCTTGAAATAATGCTTTGAATCAGAGATCTGTTGATATGTTGTAAAGTCGTAGTACTTACTGCCCCACACTACTGCTATTCCTCCCCTGTCAGTCTAATAACCACAACAGTATTGGATCTTAAATTATGTAATGTTTGCTTTTGTTGTTTATTAGTACTATCAGTCTGCTTTTCAAAAATATCATTAACTCTGAAGTGTAATTCCTTCATAATGAAACATTTAAAATATTTAACTTATAAATATAATTGTCATAAATCCTCAGGATGACCCATTGCGTTCTTACCAAAAGGAGAATTTGAGTAGTCTTGGGCAGTCTAAATACCATTTATATATTTGTTTTCACTTGTTTGTTTCCATAAAGGCAGTATTGTCTTTAGAAGTGCTACTGCCACACATTATTAATCAAAATCATGGGTATTCTACATCTGGATTTAAAATAAATAAATAGAATTGCTTCACTTTGGCATCTTGTTTCATTAAATCTCCAATAATATATTGCCCGTCTTTCAGTTTAATGTGACTCCAAATAAAATGTATACTACCATGTGAGTGTATGCATGTTTGGAGGAGGTACAATCATTTGCTTATTCTACTGTTGATTAGCATCTATTAATTATCTAATAGTTTCTGATGCAGGATAGAAAAACTTAATTGTATGCCTCTATACATGGCTCATATCTCTACCTGGGTTTTAACCCCCATTAGTATTAAAAGATGCAGTAACATCCAATCTTTAGAATTTGGGAATCCTTTTTTCTTTCACTTATCCTAGTTACATAGCTTTTTACATTATAATGACTACAGCCCTCTTTTACATAAAGTATCTATTCAAATCCTCCTTTATAGGAATTCACTATTAATTAAAAAAATAATAATAATACATATCCACTGCAGATAGCTGCTATCTAGGGTTTGTGCTTTCATTGATCTCCTGTATAGTTCTGCCATATTTCTTCTACTTAATAATTTTACTGTTGGGTAAGTTTGAATACTACTGAATGTACAACTTTCCATGTTTTTATGAGTGTTATCCTGATAACTAACTCCATCTTCTTCCAGAATTTGTCCCTGAACTGTTGTAATGACAGTCACATCTGGCTTCAGATACATATTGTTTATATGTTATATTACCCAAATGCCCTTGATAACCTTGTGCTTGCTACCTAGGAGAACTGCTACAGATGCATCTATATTATCCGTTTGCATCTTGCAGTCTGACTGTTCACTGTAGGTGACTGAAAGAAAATTATCTGAACAGCAATTCACTAAAATCTCTTTGAGAGATTTTTTTTGTAAAGAAAAAGAAAAAATAGATTGGGTTACCACATGTCTCTGAGTTTGTGTGTGCATGTGCGAGAGTGTAAGTGTGTGTGTGTGTGTGTGTGTGTGTGTGTGTGTGTGTGTGTGTGTGTGTGTGTGTGTGTGTGTGTGTGTGTGCGCGTGTCTGCGTGTGTGCGTGTGTGCGTGTGTGTGTGTGTGTGCGTGCGCATGTCTGCGTGTCTGCGTGTGTGCGTGTGTGTGTGTGTATATGTATGTGGAGGTAGAAGGCCACCTACATCCCAGCTTTCCATTCCAACACACAGTTCAAAGCACCTTCTGATAGATTGTATTTACCTGTAGTATTTTTTTTCTGATGTAAAGAATCACTAAGGAGGATTTGAAAACCTCTCCTTGTCACATTTTCCATTTATCACTCACCATGTTCCCATAGCTTTGATTTGAACAAGGTTTCCCATATCATTCAAGCAAAGCATAAATGCGCACTCCACATTCCCCTCTGTCAACTTTGGAATGTCACATCTGCTACTGTCTCCATGTTATCTATGTGTGCATCAGTGTGCCTATTACTAGGTATGTAACCCAGGCTGAGTCAGTTGGTCAGATGTAACAGTGCCCTACTGCTGTAAACAAAATTAACTCAGTAAATCTTCTCAAAAATGCACAACATAACTTGCAATTTGTTCAGCTTTCTACAATGCACTTCCCTCCCCCAAACTCCTCCCTGCTTCATTCCAACCATTCTCCATCTTTAAGTGTCTTCTTGTCTTTGGCCCCATTTTGCATGCAACTAAAACAATGGCATCCCTGTAGTACCTTTATTGTAAAAATGCTTCAGTTAATTTTTTCCTCATTTTTCTACATACCTTTATCTTCTTCTACTGAACATGCACATCTCATGTTCATGGACAGTGCAGTGGTGCAGTAGTAGCATTGTTGTATCAAAAAAGAAGTTCTCTGGTTCGATTCTTGGCTAGAGTGCCTTCTGTGCAGAGTCTGCATGTCCTCCTTGTGTTCATGTGGGTTTCCTTCCACATTCAAAGACATACATCTGGAGTGTTTCTCCTCGGGCCTCCACTGAAAATTGGCTACGTTCCAAGTTGGACTTTCCTGGTTAACAAATGTAAAAAAAAAAAATGTTTCACAAGATTATTTCACTCCTGACAAAAATGCAGCAAGTGTTTCCCTCACATAGAATAGAAACAGTAATATTTTAGCACAAGTTTTAGTGATCATGAACTAGCCCCCATCACGGTATCCACACGTGTGTGTGTGTGTGTGTGTGTGTGTGTGTGTGTGTGTGTGTGTGTGTGTGTGTGTGTGTGTGTGTGTGTGTGTGTGTGTGTGTGTCCTTAATACTGGTTGAGGCTGACTCTTCCACAGTTGTGTTTTCATAATGACATTCCTTAATGACTATTCAAGCATCCCAAATAAGCAACAGAGGCAAAAGAACAAACAGAGCCACTGTCAGTCTTCAAATTTAACTCAGTCTTATCTTCTCTGACAGGAAATGGAATGATGCACAATACCAAATGGTTAATCCAACCTCAGCTTTGAGTTGAAAACTCTGTTGAACAATCGACAACAGCAACTAACTACACTGAGAACATGACCAGCTAACACTCTGAGCCATGCGTGAGGTGTGATATTGCCAAATTAATAAAATTAGACTCGACATAGTACAGAGCATAACAGGAAGGGTACTCCTCTCCACTAACAAAACTCATATCTACTGTGATGGAAGACTTCATGTAATAAACCACCATGCACTTTATCATAGTGTCTGTCAGGCAAATCTTATAGGTTGTAGAAGGCATAATGACCTTGCCAATATCGAGTGTGGGCCCCTGTTTTGATCTTAGGCCAGTCTTTGCCTTATTGCTGCTGTTATTGTCTAGAGGACAACTGGTGTTACTCTGCTGAAGCAGATACAAACTGCTATATTGTAAAAACAGTTCAGATTAGTCACATAAAAATGTGAAACTCTTGTATAGATGAGTTAAACTTGGGACCCGTTTTTGTATGACATATACTGAAGGCAGTGGAATCCAATACCAGTAAAGATATACAGATATTGGTCTATGCAATTAACATTATGGTGACTGATATACTATGTAATTTCAATATGTGTGCTTGTGCAAAAACAAGCCAAATGTAGAGTTGTAAATTTAGTTTTAAATGACAGAACACATACAGGTGGACTATTTTCATAAACTATCAATCAGGAGAGAGTGCACAATGATGAACTATTAAAAAAAACAGGGTTACATTGGTAAGGATAATAAACCATTTACTATCCTAGAGACCGTATTCAAGATGCCTCTTGTGTGAGCTGACCCAATGTGTTTGTGGTCTGCTTTCCCAGCAATTTCTCCTTCAAACAGTACTAATTGGAATACAATGCTACTGCAGTCCTGTTTTTCCCCTCTCTATTTCCAGTGTTACACTGTCGGACTGCCATAAACCATCCTCGTGCTATTTATAGTGTGTCCATGGCTTATTTCAGCAAGAAAATTAAATTGGTGACATTTCATTGAATATTTCACTGAACAGTTACATGAGAAAAAGAAATGAAATTATTGAATAGAGAAAAAGCTGGGCTTCATGATAACTGCTGTTCTTACTAAAGCTTGTCAGATGCGTTTTGCTATTGAAGAAGCTCATTCTTTCATTTCTTCATTGTTTTATTTTCTTGCTTTCTTTTTTTTTTCATTGGAGTGAGGGCCATAACCATGGCATAACAACAAGTCTGCAGTTTAACTATCGCTCTGACTAAATCTAACAATCTTACTTCACATTTCCACCTCTGCTATCAATAATAAATCAGGGCCAGTAGTTTACTTTCATTCCTGTTGTCATCAAATAAATTATGCTAGCCCTGCAAACTAAATTTATTTCTCTGCCTTCCGTCATTGTGCACATGTATGTGTTCTGTTATCGAATGTAGCTATTCAGTGAAATATTCAATGAAATGTGACCATTATGTGCACTAGTATCCCTTTGTTTTGCATTTAACAGTACATGAAAACAGAACTGAATTGGTGGCAAGGTGGTGCAGAATTTAAGAATCATATACTTATTTTTGATTTATTCATTTTCCAGTACCTTCTTCTCCCATTCAGGGTTATGGAATTGTTATGAACAACTGTCAGGACAGTACAATCTTGGCTCTTGGCTTTGAAAATCACTGCAGAGGTAAAGAAAACCACATAAAATTACAATAGACACTTCAGGTAGTAAGTGAGAAAGTTCTATGGCTCATAGTACTCAATGTCCTTATAATCAATTTAAATGAAGCATGGTTCATTAATGTTCTTCCATTTGGTAGCATACTTTTGGTGCCAGATGCAGAAGTTAACTGAAATTTTCTGCATAATCTGATTATAATTGCTTGTCTGGGTTTACTTGCCTGGGTAGATTAGTGGCAACAGCTACACACATATTGGTTCTTGAAAAAGACTAAGGTGTAGACTATAAATTTAGTATATTGAAATGTTAACACACGTTATATTGATCTTTACTGTAAAACAATTTAATATATTAGAGTCTTAACCCAGGATTCAGAAACATGCCAAAACTGCTCAA